>NC_140508.1:4197500-4237500 GCF_964339955.1 Pipistrellus hanaki | reverse complement strand
AATTCACAGGAAGCAATTCACACTGGAAAAGCAACCATCTTTCGCTGGGCCACAGGTCACAAAGAGATGCAGAGGAAACTTGGTTCACAGGTTTGCTGGTCCCTCCCTGCCCTCCAGCTCTTGGCAGCTAGAGGGAAGGCCAGAGTTTCTTCTCAAGTCTTTTGTTTCTTAAACACAATCAGCTTAAAATAATCAGTATCCCCAAAAGGCAGATTCTGGGGTGGCAAATTCTGCTTCTCCGCGTTAACTCAGAACCAAGGTCATTTTCTAGAGGACACTTTTTAAATGACCTTGGCCAGTGAGTGGCTTTACTGCTTGACCCTGGAGCTGGGGCATGGCTCTGCCACTCTGCCACAGGCTCAGATATGAGGGTGAGGAAGCGCAGCTGACAGCCCTGGCTGCAGCACCTGGGCAGGCTCAGTGCTGGGAGAGGCCCTGGAGCAGCACCCAGGCGGCTCGGTGCTGGGGTAGGCGGCATGCTGCACACACAGCACCCTCCCCAAGGACCATCTAAACTCAGGAGCCCTCCCACCCCTTTGCTTCCTCTTCCTGCTGGGAGTACTGGCGACAAAGCTGTTTTCACGAGAGCACTGGAACAAAACGGAAAACAAATGTGACACAAAAGTGACATTTTCCCAGGAGAGGCCTAGTTTGAGTGTGTCTCTATTTTAATGTCATTTGTAAGGTCTTTATCAGAATTAAAGGCTCTGCTTTTAAATGTAAGGGCTTTGTGCAGAGTTCCTCTCAGCAGGAGGCGGCTCCTCTCTGGTCTCAGTGCCCAGAGCGTTTCTGACTGGCATCACATCACATTGCTCTCCCCGCTGTGCACCTCTGGGCTGCCCTTCAGCTTCTAGAAAATTCCACGCAGGAGCCCTGTTGAGGGGCCGTGGATAGGGTGCTTGCTGTGATCCATCCCTCGTTGCCTGTCAAAGCATAATGTCACTTTACAGCCCACCCCGTGCCTCTCCACTGTGATGTTTACCTAACGGCCTTTGAAGGCATCTTGCCGGCATCAAAAGTAATTACTCTGCAAAGTTCATTTCCGACTCCAGTGTCTTCCCTGCCACTGAATAAATATTTCATAAGCTGGAGGCTCAGAGGTGTTTGTGCCTCTCGGTTTTGCAAGCTTGTTTTTTTAATTAGCCGATCGATATGCCCCTGTCATCCTTTTCCTCCAGATCTCTTCATATCATTGTACAGAATAAGATACTTTTGACACAAATCGGAAAATTTTCCCACAGTGCCATGGTGGTGTTGCACAGTGGCTGGGCACTTGTTGGCACGAGGAAGCACCAGCGTGATGGCTGCCCATGGGGGGCCCTGGAGGGACTGTTCTCCAGTGGTTTCTGGGGACGAGGCTTATTAGTTATCTTGAAAACAGATCTCTGGCCGAGGTCTGCACAGCATCATTAGGAAGACCCCCCAGCTCCCGACAGTCGCTATGCCGCCTGCTGCCTGCCCGCCTGGAGAAGGGGCATCAGCCGCGGTGGTGGGCACATCTGCAAATCCCAAGCTCAGACAAACAAGGGGCAGCAGGCTTCGACTGACAGTCACTCCTCCCTGGGGCAGAGGACAGCGGCGTCAGTCCCTGTGGCGGTGGCACTGGATGAGAGGGGTGGGCTGGCCCAGGTCACCCAGGCCTGCAGGGGACATGAGCATTGTGGCTCTGCATCTGGATTTGCTGGGGCCTCCCTGTGCCCAGGCTCAGGGCACCTCGGTGAGGTGATCTGCCCCCTGGAGGACAGGCTGGCTTATCCAAGAGCATGGGTGGGAAATCCAAAGACAGTAGGTGCCACCTGTTTGATGCCCAGCAGTGCTCTCACCTGAGTTCTGTTTGGAGGGGCTACTGGTTTGGAGCTTTCCGTCCACACTATGAACCGGCCACCAAACGCCTTCCGGTAGATCCCTTGGCTGCTCACGATGCCGCCGCTCTCTGTGGCTGCTGCCAGAGAAGCCCAGAGAGCTAACAGGAACCCAGGCTGGAACCAGATCCCCAGGCAGCTCAGCACCCTTCTCTGCAGGTGACACTGTGCGCTCAGCACCCTTCTCCCCTGGCAGCACCCTGGAGCCCCGGTGCGATTGCCTGTGTCCCTGCTGTGCCCTTCAGACTCTGGCTGCTTCTTCCAATGGAATGAGGAAAATGAGGCTGGGGAGGGGGTGGGGGGCAGGTCACAGGATAAGGGGCACGGACACCTCCATTTTGACAGAGGTCTGTTTAACCACCAGGTCCTTTTCCTCCTGAATCCCAAGCTTGCAGCATTCAGGAGTGAACAATTGATTTCTTCCTTTTAAATAGTTTAAAGCCGATATTTTAATTAACAGCCCCTCCCCCTTTGAGTTAATGATAGTCATTTGGGGTTTCCTCTGCACAAAGTCTTATTGAGCATCTCAGGTTATCAGATGGAAGAGGAGGGAAAGGAGGGGCGGGTCTCTCTCTGGTCTGCAAAGGGATCTACAGCCCCCGCCCCCCGAAACCCCGTGCACGCAGGTGCAGAAACCGTGCTCCAGGCAATGTGGCTTTTTCCTTGATTCAAACAGGGCCCCAGTCTCTGGCCTGGGTGTTTCTGAATCGGTCCGGAGGCACACAGGCTGCGGCCGGCCCCGGAGCCTCTCCCCATCCTGCTGGCTCTGATGTCCCATTCCAGGCCCTTCTGACCATGATCCTCAGCGGAGAGCTGTCCCTGCTCTTCCTGCTCAGGAAATTGCAGACTCTGTGAAAACCCAATACTCTCTGTGGAGTGGTAACCCTGTCCGAGGCAGAGCCCAGAAGGGGTGTGAGTGGTGACTGTCTGGGACAGAGCGGGGAGGGGTGTGAGTGGTGACTGTCTGGGACAGAGGGGGAAGGGGTGTGAGTGGTGACTGTCTGGGACAGAGCCCAGTAGGGGTGTGAGTGGTGACTGTCTGGGACAGAGCGGGGAGGGGTGTTAGTGGTGACTGTCTGGGACAGAGCGGGGAAGGGTGGGGAGTGGTGACTGTCTGGGACAGAGCGGGGAGGGGTGTTAGTGGTGACTGTCTGGGACAGAGCGGGGAGGGCTGTGAGTGGTGACTGTCTGGGACAGAGCGGGGAAGGGTGGCGAGTGGTGACTGTCTGGGACAGAGCGGGAAGGGGTGTGAGTGGTGACTGTCTGGATCAGAGCAGGTAAGGGGGTTAAATATCTCCTCAGGCGCTGGCACTTCAGCACAGGAAGTGAGACACTTCAGGGAGGTGTGAGGAGGGCTGCAGAGTGGCCTGGGCACAGGGTCCCACTTGGTCCCCCTCAGCGCTCTGTAGTCCAGCCCCGCACCAGCACGGCGTGAACAAGCCAGTGCCCAGGGCAGTCTGTTATGGAGGAGCTGCTTTCATTTCTGGAGTCTGTAAGCTTCAAATGGAGAGACATGGACTAGTCCATGTTTCCCACAGCTTGCTCGGAACGCCGCTCATCCTGATGTCTGGGAGGTGCTTTTAAATGCACTGCCTTCCTGCTTCTCTCACAGGAGGTTCATTCTACAGGAACAGAGTCCCTGCGTCAGCCCACACCGCTTTCCCTGGGAGCTGAGGATCATGCTTCCCCAGTCTCCCACGGGCTGCTTACTCCGTTTTTGTGTCTCCTGCCCCTGCTCCTGCCTCCTGCCCCCTGCCTCCTGCCCCCTGCCTCCTGCCTCCACAAACACCGGTGCCTGAGTCACCTGTGGCTGCTCCCTGCTTCGTTCTGTTAGAAACAAGGCGAGCCCCCAAGTCAGGGGTCCTGATAGAACCCAGAACATACTCTTGCTGCCTTGCAAACGCCTTTACTTTTCTGTAGAAGGGTGCACACTCATGGTCTGGAAGTGAGTGAACACCGAGCAAGCGGCTGCTTGGCTTTATAATCCCTGACAACATGACCTGTTCCTTGTTCTTGATTGGAGCTCAGGGGCACAGCCTTTTGTGATTGGCGAATTGAAAGGGAGGGGTTGGCCTTTGCTGTTTCAAGATGGTGGCCATGGCGGCCCCCAGGGGAGATGCAAGCCATGAGGCCAACATGGTGGCTGCCAACTCCTGCAGTCCAAAATGGCGGCTGTCTAAACTGCTCTTTGACAGAAAAGATGATTTGTTTCTTCTCACAGTTCCCGCCCCAGCAGGGGCCTGAGGCTCGCAGTCCCCTGACCTCACTGTGTTTTCATCAGAGCGGACCTGTCACTTTTAGAGCAGAATAACCATTCAGGAAGGACACACTCGGCCACTCGGCGGCCACCTTGGAGAGTCAGGTGTGTTTAGCAGGTGGGTTCACTTAGACCTTCGGACCAGCTCTCTCAGGGGCAGGGCTGGCCTGTGCATTGTGGGATGTTCGGCAGCATCCCTGACCCCCAGCCCTACAAGCCTGTAGCACACCCCTCCCCTGCAAGGTGTGACCCCATACTGTCCACAGACATCGGAAGCTCCCAGGGGGGAGGGGGGCACTCCTTGGGGAGCTCTGGGCTAGCTGTCCACCTGGTCACGGTGAAGGCCACCTTCCGGAGCTGGTCCAGAACCTAATGGTCTAAGCACCAGGAGCACTCGCCGGCAAGACTCTGAGCCTTCATCACTGCTCATGTCTGTGGCCCAACTCCAAGCCCAGGACAAGAGGCACTGTGACCCATTTCCACCAGCAATTCCTCTTCTGGGCATCTGTCCAAGAGAATTGAAGTCAGATATGAAGCGCTATCTGGACCCCCCATGCTCATCGCGGCAATGTGCACACAGCGAGATGCGGAAACACCCGTGTCTGTGCCGCCGAGGAAGCAGGTGCCACCTGCCTGAGGGGACATGTCAGCCTTTGAAAGAAAACCTGCCACACGCAACCACAGCGTGAGCCCCGAGGCGTTATGTTCAGTGAAATTAACAAGTCACAGAAGGACGAGGGGCCTGGCAGGGTCAGATTCGGAGATGGGAAGGAGGATGGCAAGGCCGGAGGTGGGGGCGGGGAAGGAAGGGGAGCTGCTCCTGATGGGCAGCCCAGACTTCAGTTCTGCATAAGGAGCGCTCCCGCACCACGTATCGCCTGGGGTTACCACAGCATTGTGCACAAAAAACCGGTTCCCAGTGTAGATTGCATATCTATACTAATAGCAGCCTAGGTGGTACACATCACACCCTCACGTCCTCACAAGATGGCCATGCACATAGCAGAGGTGGGGCCTGGTGGCTGCTCTGCACAGTGAGGTCTGGGGGTCCCATGGCTCTGTGCAGCACAGAGGAGGCCAGTCCGGGCATCTCCACTGCCTTGTGTGGAGGAGGCAGGTCCTGGCGGAGGAGGTGGGTCCTGGTGAAGGAGGCGGATTGCGGCAGCAGGGGCAGTTGGGAGCATTCAGGCCAGCAGAGGAGCAGGTTGGTGTCAGTCAGGCAGCTGGCAGGGTAGTGGTTAGGGGGCGATCAGACTGGCAGGCAGAAGCGTTTAGGGGCAATCAGGAAGGAGTGGTTAGGAGCCAGCGGTCCCAGATTGTGAGAGAGATGTTTGAGGGGTCCCAATTGGAGAGGGTGAAGGCCAGGCTGAGGGACACCCCCGCATAGGCATGCATTTTGTGCACCAGGCCTCTATTTAATACATAAAGGTCACAGAGTCCTGGCCAATGTGCCTGAGTGGTTGGAGCGCCAGCCTGCACACAGAGGTGTGGTGGGGTTTGATTCTGGTTCAAGGGTGCACACCTGGTTTGCGGGTTCAATTCATATCCCAGTTTGGGGGTGGGGTGGGAAGCAACCAATAGATGTGTCAAGGGAAGGAGGGAGGGAGTGAGAAAAAAAGGAAGAAAGGAGGGGAGGGAGAAATTAAGGGAGGGAGGGAGAACTGAAGGGAGGGAGAGAATTTGACAGTGAAAATGAAGCCCTCAGGAATCCTCAACAACCATGACCCCTGGTCCCTCCATTTTCCTGCCCTACTGTTTCTAAACGTCAGCTTTCTAGCCTGAAATACAGGTTATGTTGGGTTGTCACATGGATTCTTATGGTGATAACATTTGGAGCCTTTTTTTTTTTTTTTTTTTTTTAATCAATCTTTATTGTTCATATTATTACAAAGGTTCCTCATTTCTTCCCCCCTCCACCAGGTTCCCACCCCACCCTCAGCCCCCTCCCCATCCCCCATTGTCCTCATCCATAGGTGCACAGTTTATGTTCAGTCTCTTCCTCCCTCCCTTTCCCCGATAGTAAATCCCTTTTCAGATAGTAAATCTGTTACTTAGCATTTTCTCATATCAATAATACCTCCACATGCCCAATGATACACTTCACACAAAAGACATTTCCAAATAGGTCAACCAGCCTCATCCAGGCCCCACCCAAGGCACTCACAGATCAACACCCCAGCCCTATACTAACTCAACACATCCCGATCTAAGCCTTCATCACTTGATTCAGCAGACCCTCAAGTTCCCGCAAAAGTTTCCAGCCATGTCTGAGAGGCAGCCGTGGGCAGGTACAGGTGAGGAGCGAGCTGTTTCGGGCCTGGCTGCTCCGGGCCTGGCCTCTGTTGCTCTGGTTCGTTCCACAACCAGCTGCTCCGGGTCTGGTCACTGCCGCTCCCAACCTAGTTGCTCTGGACTTGGCTGTTGCTGCTACAGGCCTGGCTGCACCCGACCCGGCTGCTCTGGGACCGGTTGCTGTGGTCCCGGCCGCTCCGGGCCTGGCCGCTCCCAGCCTGTCAGCCGCTGCTCCGGGCCTGGCCGCACCAGACCCGGCTGCTCCGGGCCTGGCCGCTCCCAGCCTGGCAGCCGCTTCTCCAGGCCTGGCCACTCCCAGCCTGGCAGCCACTGCTCCGGGCCTGGCCGCACCAGACCCGGCTGCTCCGGGCCTGGCCGCTCCCAGCCTGGTAGCCGCTGCTCCGGGCCTGGCCGCTCCCAGCCTGGCAGCCGCTTCTCCAGGCCTGGCCACTCCCAGCCTGGCAGCCACTGCTCCGGGCCTGGCCGCACCAGACCCGGCTGCTCCGGGCCTGGCCGCTCCCAGCCTGGCAGCTGCTGCTCCTGGCCTGGCCGCACCAGACCCGGCTGTTCCGGGCCTGGCCGCTCCCAGCCTGGCAGCTGTTGCTCTGGGCCTGGCCGCTCCCAGCCTGGCAGCCGCTGCTCCGGGCCTGACCACTCCCAGCCTGGCAGTCGCTGCTCCAGGCCTGGCCACACCAGACCCGGCTGCTCCGGACCTGGCTGCTCCCAGCCTGGCAGCTGCTGCTCCGGGCCTGGCCGCTCCTAGCCTGGCAGCCGCTGCTCCAGGCCTGGCCGCACCAGACCCGGCTGTTCCGGGCCTGGCAGCTCCCAGCCTGGCAGCTGTTGCTCTGGGCCTGGCCGCTCCTAGCCTGGCAGCCGCTGCTCCAGGCCTGGCCGCACCCGACCCGGCTGCTCCGAGCCTGGCCGCTCCCAGCCTGGATGCTCCGTGTTTGGCTACTGCTGATCTAGGCCTGGCTGCTCCCAACCCGGCTGCTCTGGGCCCGGCTTCTTCGGGCCCAGCCACTCCGTGTCTGGGTGTTCCTGGACTGGCCACCCTGGGCTTGGCCGCCTCTGCCTCAGGCCTGGCTGCCACTGCCCCAGGTCTGGCTGCTCCAGTGCTGGCCATTGATGCTCTTGTTCTGGCTGCTGCTGCTCTGGGGCCTGGCCACTGCTGCTCCGGGCCCAGCTGCCACTGCCTTGTGCCTGGCCACTCTAGGCCTGGTCGCCGCTGTTCCAACATTCTGTCCCTTTTTTCTCTTTTTTTTTTTCTTTTTTTTAAAAAAAAACAAACGCATTTATGTTGCAATGTTGGCTGGTGCGTTGAGTTCTGACTTAGTCTTTGATTTTTCAAGATCTTCTTTGTATTCTTTCTTAAGTAATTTTACTATCATTTGCTCTCACTTGATTTCTTCACATTGAGAACTTCTTTGGTTTCTTCCTCCTTGCCCTGGGAGCTCAGCAGGTTGGCCTGTGGCACCCCTTTGTTCTCCGAGGGCTCCCGCGCTGCTCCAGCCTGTTGCCGGGGTCGGCGCCACCCAGGAAGCAGCCCCCGTCCTTGGCTCCGTTGCCAGCGCTCAGCAGTCGAAGGCTCAGGGGCACCCCCCCCCTGGGGGCCCCGTCGCCCGGCTCCTTGCTGGCACCCGGCTGGCCGGTGTTCGGCAGGGGCTCCTGCTCCTCATCGCGTTCCTCCAGTCTGGAGCTTTCTTTCTCCCTCCCACTAGGGGAGTCCAGGATCAGAGTCAACAGACTGTCCTCTGCGCACAGTGTGCGCGACTCCGGGGGCTCGGCCTTTCGCCGCGCTCCCAGGACTCCACCTCACAGCTCCGTCTCTCCTTGCCCGAGCCTGGGTCCCCAGGGACTGGCCCAGACCTGGAGTTCGGGGCGGTCCGGACTGAGGCTCAGAGCTGCCGCCGGAGGCTTTGTTTCTTCAGGCTAGGGTAATCCAGCATCAGAGTCAACATTCAGTCCTCTGCGCGCCATGTGCGCGCGACTCCGGGGGCCCCACATTTCGCCGTCCCCCGGGATTGTCTCCCCCTGCCGGAGCCTGGGTCCCCAGGGTCTGGCCCATAACTTGGGGCTCAGCGCTGCTGGTTCGGGGGTTCAGCCCAGGCTGGGCGTTCTATTTCCTTCCTGCTAGGGAACGCCAGGCAGCACCCAGCCCTCTCCTCCTCTCCGGCTGCGACCTCTCCGCGTGCGCGTGCGTGCGAGCGCGCAGCATGTCTCCGTACCTTAGGCTTTTTTTCAGCTCCTCTGATTTTCCTTCTGGTTTTCTCCCTCCTTCCTATTGTAGAGTTTTCAGTCAGTCGACTACCTGTAGCTCTGGGCAATGTCCACTCTACATTTTAGTTGTATTCCCTTGAAATTGTTGTGAGCTGCTGCGGCTAGGTGTATACCCGAGCAGCCATCTTGGATCCTCTCACATTTGGAGCCTTTTGCCAGGACATAAACTGTGGGCTCAAATGTCACCAGATTTTATTAGACAGCCTCAACCTAACTGCAGATAAGTTGATGTGCTCGTAAAGGGGATGTCAGACTGCCGTCGGAGTGGCCTAGGGGCCAGCCGGCTGTGCCAGGCGGACTGCGGCTGACCTGTCCTCCACTCCAAGCCTCAGCTCAGCACAAAGCACGGAGGGAAGAATGGTGTTGGCAGGAAGCGGCATTATTACTTAATAACAACACCGGAACCAGAGCTTGAAAGAGGTCGGTGCAAACCATGCCCCAACCCCATTTCCTCCGGAATGAAATGCTGATAGAGAGCTCTGAGTCTCATGGCCCAGGAGACGTCACCGGAAATTAGTGAAGGGGCTGAATGACGGTCTGCTCGCTGAGAGGTGGGTTAGTTTTTGAGCTGATCAACAAAAAGCATTTGTATGCCAATGTTGGTAGTCTTCTTCTTAAATTTTTTTTCTTTAAATTTACTATTGGTTTTGAGAGAGAAACATCAATGTGTTATTCCACTTATAGATACATTCATTGGTTGATTCTTGTATGTCCATGGACCAGGGATTGAACCCACAACCTAAGTGTCTGGGGACAGCCCTAAACAACTGAGCCACCTGCCGGAACAGCTTTCTCCCCTTATAAGGGAGGAATATGTTTAATAGTGGGAAGAGTTCATGGTTTGGGTAAGAACCTTGTTTTCACCATATGGCTTCAGAAGGATTCAGCCTGGGTAATAACTGCAAGAAAAAATTTTTTATGAATATCAAATACCTGTCAATATACCTTAAAAGACCATATTTTTTATTATTAATTAATCACTAATTAATTAGTTTGTCCCAAAGTGCAATTCTCTGTAGTTCCTGAATAAACCCATTTTGCTGGCAAAATAACTGGCAGTTGTATTTTGCAGGAGGTGCAGCCACCTGCAGGCAGTGACCTTTGACAAGACTCCAAGGGGAGGAGCAGGGGGGAGGCTGGGTGCCTTCAGGCAATGCCTCCAGAGTGCACCCCTGAGCCTCCCACCACCACCCGTGTGGGTGCGGCAGGCCACCCGAGAGCTCCTGCCTGGCCCCACGCAAATCCCAGCGAGGGGCTGAGGGCCAGGCTCTGCTTCGGCGGGAAGGGAGGTCCGATCCGATTGACTGACATAGCAAGCTCTTCACCTCCGAGCCGCCAGGGCAGTAAGCTGCTGCCAGGTCGGGCCTGTTTTCAGGCAGGGGCGGGCTTCTGTCCTGTGGCTGTCACTTGTGATGTCAGTGGCTCTCTCCACAGGGCTTGTTGGCTTAGAAAATAAACTGGGTCAGAGCATCGTTAAATGTGGCCTTTCGGTGCATACATTTATGCACTTCATGGCTTCCTTCGGAGGCCCCAGGAGTGTGTTCCTGATCATGCCTATAGATCACTGGGCAGTAAATTCAGAGCGCTCTCCTTAGCTTTTATCTAATTTGGCCATGGTTTTAATTGTTTAAGCTAATGACTTCCACTTATGTTGAATAAACTTCATAGTGTGAAAAGAAGTTATCAAACCCCCATCTACTTGCGTTCTGCGAGCAGCGTGTGCTGGGGTGACCGTTTCCACGCTCTGCCTTGCCAGGTCAGACAGGCCAGGGCACCATGTGCATGGTTGCCTGCTGTCTTTGTCTGGGGTGACCATCCTCTCACAACTTCACCCTTGCAAGCCCGTGCCCTTTAAGGCAATCTGCCTTTTCATGTAGGACCTCGAGAGCCCGCACCCCGTTCTGACGGCCCCACCTCTGGTCTTCAGGCTGCACCAGAGTCAGGGCGAGGGCCCTGGCCCAGCCCACCTCCTGAGGATTGCAAGGCCACGCCCCTCCCGGGCAGCCCACACCCAGGGATGGACTGAGGCCTCTGCTCCCCACCACTCTGAAGTTATCCCCCAACCCCAGGCCGCTTCTTCACAGCCTAAAGTAGGGGTGTCGAACTCAATCAGAGAAGGGGCCAAAATCTAAAATCCAGCCTAAATCGCGGGCCGAATGGTTTACTGAACAGTCATAAACTGACAATGTCATAAACTGACAGCGGAGTGCAGTGATGACAGCGCGGTGCGGGCCACATTGCAAGGCCTGGCGGGCTGGATTTGGCCCGCGGGCCTTGTGTTTGACACATGTGGCCTAAGGTCCCCTCCGGCCACCTCACCGCCTCGCCTTCCCCAGATGTGTGGATCCTGAGAACAGCCCACGTCGGCCATCTCGGAGTCCACTTCACGGGGACCCCAAACTGCCACACCCAACGGCCTCCTGACACTCTTGGCACCCTGGCCGGTCAGGCCCACCACCCTCGGGCGTGTATGAGGTGCCTGCTGTAAGCTGTGAGCTGTGAGAACGGCCACGCCTGCGCAGTCCAACAGTCCCCTCTCCCGCAGCTGCAAGCGGTTCTGTGCAAACCCACAGCCAGGCGGAGCTCAACAGTCCCAATAGACATGCACGATGATGCCTCTTACATCAAAATGAAACAAAAAGGAGGTGTTTTCTGTGGATATCTGTCAATGTATCTATATGTAGATAGACAGATAGATGATAGATATGTGATTGCATAGAACATTCTAGAAGATGACCAAAATGATAACAGTGGCTACCTCTGAGAAAGATCAGGACTGAGAATGAGTGAAGGAGGAGGGAGGGGAGATTTAATCAGAAAGGACTTCACCCTCATCTGAGGTGCTTTGTTTTTTGGGTTTTGGTTTTTTTTTTTTTTTTTTTACAAGGGAATATATTCATACATTGATAGCTAAATTAAATATTAATCACTGTTTTGGAAGATGAGTCATTATAATTTTCACTGAAATGGATGGATGGAACCACTTATGAGGGTGCAGAAGAGGCAAGCACATCAGAAATATGTAGGTGTCATTTCAGTGTCCACCTTGCTCCTTAATTAGGGGGAAATAATTGGGTTCCTTGTGAAAAGGAAGCAGCTTAAGAAAACATGTCCTCCAGTATGCCACGCTGTTATCAATTTATAAGAGTCTTCGAAAAGCATCGCCTTACACCTTAGGACTTTCTAATGGAGGAGTTCCCATCACACTGGTGGTTGCTAAGAGGTGGATGGAGCTGGGGTGCATCCATTCAGTGTTCTTGTTCCTGTGAACTGGGGTTTTTCCCTTTGGTTTGGTGATTTTTTTAATGCCAACATAGTGAGGCTCCTTGCACCACGTCCATAATCTGGAACCGGGTGCAGGCTGGTTTTCAGAGCCCGAGGGAGGGAGGCCGACAGCACCTCTCAGAGGTGGGAGACAGGGCTGCAGGTGGCTCGCTCAGCGTCTAATTGCTTCCATGCAAGCAGAGGGGTCCGGACCGCAGAGGGGAAAGCTGTTCTGGAGAATGCAAGCCGCCCTGTGGGCTCTGCAGGCCACTGCTACGCACACGTGTGCTTTGCCGACTCAGTTCTATTCCCCCTTCCCTAGAAACAGCCCAATTTCCACCTGAGACTGGCCACATGATGACGGTCTCTGGTGTGAAATGGAAATGGGGGCTCTTCTGAGCATGGGGACAGGCCCAGGGTGCACCCCATGAAACCAGTCCTGACTCCATTCTCCTCCACAAGGTGCGATCAGAGCCCGCCTCCAGCCAATACTGCAACATGTGACCGGCCTTGCCCTGACCCAACTCCTGATCACCTTCAGGGGCAAGCATGTGACCCAAATCAGAGTGGGCTCCCCATCGGAGTGGCCTGGGGCTTGTGCTGGAAGCCTCCTCCCAGGATGTGGACTTGGACCAGGCAGGCTTCCTGTGACCTGAGGAGAGAACCTGTCTGACAGCGAGCCTAGTTCCAGTGCCCGGCAGAGCTGAGCAGAGCAGACCCCGCTCTGACAGCATCGGCGGAGCTCTGGCAGCAAATGGCCACAGCACATTTCCGTGTGAACCATGGTATGTTTCCGTGTGAACCACGGTACTTTCCCGTGTACACCCTTCTGCGCTGGGCTTCCTGTCACTTCCAGGCTCTCTTGTAAGTTCCCACAGATGGTTAAGAATACACGTTTTTCACCACCTCCCTGAAGGAGACAATTTGGCGATGCCAATTAATATTTAAAATGTTCGTGCCATTTGTCCTACGAATTCTATTTCTAGGAAGGAATTCATCCTGCAGAAAGCCTCACCCAATTATGCAAAGACATATATACATTTTTAATAGTCTTTGCAGCATGGCTCACAGCAGTGAGAAACCGGAGGCCACCCCATCTCTATGGACACAGGGTGGCTCAGGGAGCAATGGGCTGTCGCTGTTTGAACAGCAGAGAAGCTCAGGAAAGAGCGAGGCTGGTGTTCAGCTTCTCAGGAAAGTGTCCACAATGTGCTAAGCAAGAAGAGCGAGTGGGACAAGAAGGCTTCAGTTTGCTCTCAGTTTTGCAGAATGAGTTCACAGTGAGATGCTAGCGTGTCTCTGTAGGAGAACGTGCTGCTGGCGATCTGGGGGATCCAGTGGAGGGGCTCTGGCTTTCACAGACACATAAAAATGCAGATGCTGCAGAAGCCTAATGAGAACATATTGCCTTCACGCTGAAGCAAAAAGGAAGAGACATTTTCAATTCCGAAGTGCACATTCGTCTTGAGATATTTGGCCATTAGCGTCTCTGTGACACCGGCATTCAATAAATCTGTTAAGACCCACATCTGCTGCTCCTGACCAGCAGCTTCCTCATGCAGGTTCTCCACTGGGTGAGGGCTGTTTCCAGAATGTTCCAGAATGCATGCAGTGGCCATTAGGTACCATGAACTTACCTGCTGCTGGGATCCCCTGGGAGTTGAGATCTCACTTTTCCCGCCCATTTTTATGTGATCATCACAGCATGTTTGAATGTGCCTCTCCTCTGAGCACTGACTTGAGCATAGTAAGGCAGGGGGATACCCCTCCCTTACGGAGCATTTCCTCCTCATTTCCCAGGGGAGGAGCAGGTATTTACTGAGCAGCTGCTATGTCCAAAGACCAAGGAAGCCGTGCGGAGGGTGTGGGTCCTGGAGCCCAGCACAGAAGAGACTTGGTAGAGATGCTGAGCCTGAAGCACGTGTGCGGGCTGATGCGGCTGGGGGCGGGGGGCACAGAGGCCTCTGGGGAGCAGTTTCCGGTGAATACGGGACACGACAAGAGTCACCAAGAACATGCAGGCACCCAGCAGAGGGACTGGCCTGTGTGGCGGAGGAGCCAGGGAGAACCAGTTTGTCATCAGAGCCTGGAGAGGAAGCACCGCAGGGCGGACCACACACCAGTGGGACATTTTTCCTTCCTCCTAAGGGTGGGGTGATACCACTGGGAGCGGAGCTAAGCCAGGGGCGTGTGGTCATGTTTGCACCAGCAAGGAGGCCTGGTGCCGGAGGTGCTGGTGCATGGCAGAGGCCGCAGGGTTTGGGACACCCTCAGAGGCCACCTGGCAAAGGTGAGAGTGGAGTTCCAGGGGGAGCAGGGCCACTGTCACTCACCGGGCGGGCGGTAGAGTCAGGCTGGCCCAGCGGTGGGCTGGCTGGGGGGGCAGGGAGCCAGGCAGCAGGAGGGGCAATTCTGAATAAGGCCCCACTGCTCACACACGGCCAATTCCTGCACCAGGAAGACTGCGGGAGTCCTTGGGGCACATGCACCCTCCAGCACATTAGATACGTGAGCAGAGACGCACCCCATCAGCCAGGGCCACAGGAGATGGATGCAGATGAGCCCTCAAGAAAGGGGTGCTACCGTGTTTCCCCGAAAATAAAACATCCTCCGAAAATAAGACCTACTTACAGGTTTCCTTCTGAGTGAAATATAAGGCATCCCCCCCAAAATAAGGCCCCCCCATAGGCTCTGTCTCAGAATGAAAATTAATTTACCGTAAACTGGTCGCTAGGGCTACCCTGACTGGTGTCTAGCAACCAGTGACATTATGCGGAGTCCTGACATCACTGCTGTGTGGAGGCAGAGTGGAGGTCGGAGTGAGCGGTGAGCGTGGGGTGGGAGAGAGGAAGAGACTTTCGCAGATGCATGTAAAAGAAGGATTAGAGTGGAAGGGACGCGGCGAAGGTGGTGAGTGCTGGTCTGTCTCTGGTGACACTATCTGATGCTCGCGGCACCCTCATGATGACTGAAGGTTCTCAGTCAGTGGCAGACCCTGCTCCAGCCCAGATCCAGGCCCCAGCAAGCCCAGTGACAGTCCCCAGGCAGGCCCCAGCGGGTAAATGTCTGATAAAGGGGTAGGGGGGATGTCTGGTGAAGGTGTTCAGTGGCACAGGGATGGGGGGAGGGGGATCACTTAAAATGACATAGGAGGATCAGAGTGGGCAATCAAAATGACACAGGAGAATCAAAAGGGGTTACTAAAATGGTAATCCCCCCTCTGATTCTCCTGTGCCATTTTGATTCCCCCTCTGATCCCCCCTGTGTCATTTTAAGTGATCCCCCTCCCCCCACCTTGATACCCCAATTCCTTTCTTTACCCCTAGAAATGAGAGCAAAAAGAAAGTGGAGTATAAGAAAGGAATCGTGGAAGACTCTTGGGGCCAAAATCTTACTGCTTTCTGCAAAGAGAAGATGTTGAGTATCCGATTGGTCCAAAAATGGTGAGCAGGGTATGGTAACGTCATTGAACAAGTGGACAAGGGAAATGCTAAAAAGCGCAAGTGTGGATCAGGTCAGCAACCATTATTTTCCGAGCTGGAAGACCTGATCTGTGAATGGGTTGTTGACAGGAGAACAGAGGCTTTGGTTGTGAATAGGGCTCAGATTCAAGAATTTGCCCTTGCAATGGCACCACAGTTTGACATAGCCTCCGAAGACTTCAAAGCATCACAACACTGGCTGGATAATTTCCTTCAGCGAAGTGAATTGTCATTAAGAAGATCTACAACATTGTTTAGGTTGGAAGATACTCAAGTTATTAAGCGAGCACTTGCATTCAAGTCCTTTATTGATGATGCTGACTTCTCTAAATACAATCTTTCCAACATGATTGCTATGGATGAAACTGCAGTGTTTATGGGCCAATCATCTCAAACAACAATTGAACAGCGGGGTGCCTCCTTAGTGTACATTCCCTCCACTACTTACGAAATTTCCTGTATTTTGGCAATTCATCTGGATGGCACTAAAATCCCACCTTTAATCATTTCTAAGGACAAGAAGGAAAAGATTGAACGTGTTTTGGGCATTTTTATTCTTGAAACTGAAAAAGCCTGGGCCACACAAGCAGTTATAAGGAAGTGGGTCGATTTAATGCTGCCGCTTGTTATGTGAGGGAGCCAAAGAGGTCTGCTAGTCTGGGATGCAGCCAGCACTCACTGTGCTAAAGACATGAATTCATTTTTTCACGAAAGAAAAATAGATCAGATAATGATTCCTGCAGGAATGATGACCTATCTCCAGACTCTTGATATTGCAATAGACAAGCCATTCAAAGACAATTTGCGCATGGAAATTAATGACTTCATTGAAAATAGAATGGAGAGAAATCAGCGTGGAAACTTTGTGAAACCTAAACTGCAAGAAGTTGTGACTTGGGTGAAGAATTCATGGGAGAAAATCACTGACAGTTGCATTGCAAATGCATTGCGAGCAGGCTACCTTGATAAGAAGTACTCATTTAAAGACAGTGCTATTGCTAAACATGAGAGATTTGGTCCACTGATTCTGAAAGAAATGGAGTCACAAGAAATTCACCAGGAAATTCAGGAATTGGATTGTTATGATGATGTTCCAGAAGATGATGACATGATTGTCATTGAATAAATGAGTAAATTCTTGATACTGTAGGATTCACAGTTTGTCTGGTTTGTGTTGACAACTACTGTACTACCTTACTGTATACAGGTAATAAATTTCCTTTATTTTCATTTAACAATAAATGTGTATCATATTCTTCTTCATGGAAAAATAAGACATCCCCTGAAAATAAGACCTAGCGCATCTTTGGGAGCAAAAATTAATATAAGACACTGTCTTATTTTCAGGGAAACAGGGTAGTTGCTACCACTTATAAAGAGGAGCATCACTAAAAAATAGAGCTGCCAGGGCCCAGAGTTTATGCTGGGTCCGGCACTGAGCTTGCCCCTACTGCAGCCTCCCTTCGCTCTGGGGGGAGAGAGGACGGCTCTGCGCCTCATTTCAGAGGAGTGGACGGAGGCTCAAAGGGACCAATTGGCCTGTCCAGGGTCTACGTCTGTGAGATGGCAATGCGGGGAAAGAAACGCAGCCTGCTCACTCACCAGCCCTGCTCTCACTGTATTGGTGGGAGTTCAGGTGCAGACACTCACTCCCACCTTGCAAGGTCAAGGTCACAGATACAGGAACAGGCTCTGGGTCCGTGGGTCCCGAGAGGGACGTCCTGGCCTTCCAAGCCCCATCCTGGTTTCTCTGGAGGTGGCTTCACGCCTCCCAGCCTCCTCTCTGGTAACCTGGTGTCTAACCCTCCGCTTGCTCCTGCCATTAGCTCCACAGAATCCGCCTTCATTCCGGGAGTTACTTTCAACCCAATTTCTTTTGGCTTCACAAGAAGGCAAGAGCAGCCCTTCTTTGATCTTAATGAGGCGCGTGCCATTCCCCTCCTCCTCGCGTGGAACCATTTCAGACTAATTATTTCTGACAACTTGCAAATGTTTGTAAACTTCTTTGAGGAGGAGGAGGAAGTGGCACAGTTATGACTTCCTCCCACACAGAGAAGAGCTTCTCTGTGCCTCACGGCCATGTCTCTCCCAGGGGAATTCCGAGACCTTGATCTTCTGAGGCACCCTGATTTCCACTGAGATACAGAACTATCCGACTGTCCTCCCACCTCTGCATTACAGTAAACCGTGCAGCTGGAAGCGGCGAGGCTGTCCGGCCCGGGAGGGCCCTCGTCCCGGCTCTGCTCTGTGCCCTTTGTGCGGTTTCCACGTGTCTCTGCCCGTGACTGTGAGGCCGCAGCAAATAAGCCTCTTAATCAAATAGACCTGGATTCCTAATCAACATCGCCACTAAAGAAAATTACCCCAGATCGTGGCTATTGCAGTATGCCTGAGCAATCTAAAATTAAAATTCAGAGCCATACAGAACTCCAGCGAGGCGAGGGGAGGCCCTGGCCTGGCACAGCAGTGAGCCCGGCGTCCCCCTGCGGCCCAGCCCACATGCTAATGCCTCTTTATTACTCACCTCTGCTAAGGCAGGCCTAAGCTCACAGCAGGAAGAAATATTGCAAAGTAAACTGGCCCTTAATCCCAGCTAATCCCTGATCAACCAGCTAGATTCTTCCTTTATTAAAAGGAAGAAAAAGACAAAGGCCTCTGACTCTTGTGTTGAAAGCAAAGGCCTTCCCTTCCCTCACGCCTGGCCCAATGAGAGACCGCCTCCAATCCCACCAGCTCTGCCAGGGCACCCGCCAGGCCTCACTGTTTCCGATATAAACCTGTCTAGTGGTTTTGGATGAGCAATTCCTTCTTGCCCTCTGATTATTAGACCGGATTCTTAATACTCCCCATGAGGAGCCGCCTCTCTCCAAAGAGCGAACAAAGCTGAACTTCGGTTTTAACTTTTAAAATGCAACCGGAAGACACGGACGCCACAAGCATTTCTGACTTCCCCTCCACACGGTGCTCCCCACTGGGCACATTGAACAGCGCTGTGCTGTGCAGCAGGACACAGGACGAGGCTCCATGAATAGGGATATCACAGGGTGTCCTGTCCTGCAGAGAAGGTACAGACTATCAAGGGCCGCTGCCATTCGTGTGGGAAACGAGTGAGGGAGAGTGGGCACTCACGCCTGTCATACTGATCAACTCCCATGAGGCCGCACAGAGGAAGAAGGGGATGAGATGCGTGTGGGTGGGGGGCAGGACTGAGGCGCAGAATTTTCCATAAACCTGGCTCAAGCCGAAACCGGTTTGGCTCAATGGATAGAGCATCGGCTTGGGGACTGAAGGGTCCCGGGTTTGATTCCGGTCAAGGGCATGTACCTTGGTTGCTTATCCCCAGTAGGGGGTGTGCAAGAGGCAGCTGATCGATGACTCTCTCTCATCGATGTTTCTAACTCTCTATCTCTCTCCCTTCCTCTCTGTACAAAATCAATAAAATATATTAAAAAAAAAAAAAAAAACAAAAAAAACCCTGGCTCAAGCCAGAAGACGGTCTTATCTAGCCAAAATAAACAAGTCACATGTTAAAAGGAATTAAGCTGTAAATCTGAAGAATATTCACTCCCATCTATGGAAATCTAGTTCCACATCCTTCACTAGACAGGGCCTGGAGAATGAACAAAGCACACTTCACTGCTGTCAGCTCGTCGGCCCCGGCACCTGCGGCAGCCGCCACCCTGCCCGTGTCAGAGGGGAGGACTGATGAGTGTGCTGGTGTTGACACCCAGCACCTGGCCTCGTAGGTGAAGTTACCAGGTCAATTGCTCATCTTATGATGCTGTGTCATTCTGTGCCATGCCTGGGAGCCACCAATGCCCACCCTGCACACTGGCATTTGGGCAAACTCAAGCCGCCAATAACCGCTGGGTCCTTTCCCTCCTCCTCTCCCCAGAGGTCCCGTCGCCACCATGCATTGCAGCGCTGGCCTGGCCTTTCACCAATCCTGTGGCAGCCGGCCACAGCTCTGAGCCAGGTGACAAGCAGCACGGTAAGTGCACAGCAGTCCGTTAAGTGTGCGGTGGTCCACACTCCCCCGTGCCCTCTCCACGGTGAGCACAGCAGTGTCAACAACTGGCTTATGATGGTGTTTCAGAGTAGCAACATGTAAATAATTTATCTTTAGCAGAAGTTAACAATCCATATAATCAGCTACATCCGATGCTTTTCACAGACAGCTGTCCCTTAGCCTGTCTGACCGTAAGTCCTGGGGCTGAAGAGGCACAGAAGCCCAGACGTGGCGGGGGATGGATCAGAGCGCCAGGAGCCCCTAGGCCCAGAGATGATGTGCGGTGTGTTCCTTCAGAGTCCACAGAGCAGCAGCGAGAGCCCACCTGTGGGACGCGGGGAGCTGAGTGCCGAGTGGCTCTCCCGCCGGGACAGCATCCGACACTGGATGAGTGGTTCTCTGCTTCCTTTGTTATCCACCCGCAGTTACTCTTGACAAGCAGCCCAGTGAGTGTGAATCTGGAGGTGAGTGTCCTACAAATGGAATATCATACAAATGCTGTACAGCACGGCTGGCAGGCAGGCAAGGGGACACTTGAGTGAGAAAAACAGTTGAAGGGTGAATTGCTAACATATCAGGCAGTGTGGGGGAGGCCCCAGCACGGCGTGACCAGGACACATGGCTGCCTTGTGATACTCTGGGCTGTGTACAGGCTGGCCTCCAAGAGGGAGAGGAGCGGCTGCAGGATCTGGTGTTACAGTGACACGGCACACCATCCTGAGGGACACAACTCCTGTCTCCCAAACAGCCCATGTCACCCCCGGGACCCACAGGGGCCCCTTTCCACCCTTGAACAGTCAGCACAGCCCTGGGGTCGGCAAAAACTCTCCCTGGAGCTGGGGGAGGCTGCCACTCCCATTGCAGCCCTCCCCATCACGTGACACACGCTACCAAGCACTCATGGCGGTGATGAATGCCACACTACAATTCCCGCTGGGTTCTCATCACCAGCATTGTCAGCGGCAGCTCACGTTGACTGAGAGCCCTGCCTGCCCTTTTCGGAGAGCTCTGCGCAGATGCTTGCGCTTCCCTCCCCGTCAGCCCGGGGAAGGACCTGTGAAAGCGTGGAGCCCATGTGGCTAAGGTGGCAGGTGAGCCCAGGCCCCATCCCCAGTGCCTGTCTGTTCTGTACCGTACAGGCCTGTCGTGACTAGTACTTCGCTCTGATAGCAACTCTGAGGTTCCCAGTGCAGGGAAAAAGACAGAGAGAGTCAGGCTGGTCAACAGGAAGAACTTTTAATCTTACACTCCCAGGCAAGGTTCACTGGTCCTGAGGGTAGAAGTCGCATTGGGCAGGAGCTGAGGCACTTCATTTTTTTTATTAAATTATTATCTTTGTACATATACCATTGCCCACCCCCCCATACATGCCCTTCCTCCCCAGAGTTTTGTGTCCATTGTTTGTACTTATATGCATATATACAAGTCCTTTGGTTGATCTTTTATCTACCCCAGATCACTTTTTTATACAGCTGTTCAGTGAGGGCGGAGGAGCATGAGCTGTTCAGTGCTGGGGGCGGGGGAGAGGGGGTTTCTGCCGCTGTCAGGGGTTCCAGGAATGGAGCCAATATCTGTGTCACCATTTGCCTGGAGCACTGGTCTGTCACGGGTTCCAGGAAAGGACCAGCATTTGTGTAGCCATCTGTCTGGTGCTCTAGTCACTAGTCTGTTGTTGCATCACCATCGGTTGCATGCATCGGCTCTGGAATTCCTCTGACCAACAGCACGCAGAGCTCAGTTATCCAGGGGTGTGTTATAGTTCCTAAAGTCACTTGGAACAAAACCCAACTCTAACAGGTATCAGAGAACAAAATGGGGAAGAAGGGACTTACTGGCCGATATAAATGAAAAGTCCAGTCCCACCTCCTCCACATTCCCGGGTGGTGGCTTTAGTCTCAAGACCCCTCTACTGACAGGGAGCTCCCTGCCTACCCCCAGGAGCAGCCTCTGGATTCATCCTGATTCAGCAAGCCCAGCCTTGAACCCAAGAGTTTAGAATATGCAAATTTTCCAGAGCTGTGTGCACCAAATGGACTGAAAGTGGGAAAGGGTGTTCTCGTGAGTTAAAACAGAGAAAATATCTTTCAGGAGTATAGGCAAAATAAAGATTTTTCCAGATGAAGGAAAACCCAGAGCATTTACTGTGAGCAGATCATCATAAAGGAATGCTAAAGGAAGTTGTTCAGACAGAAAGAAATTGGAAATATAGGAATGAGGGAAAAGCCACATTAAGGTAACTATTGAAGGTGAGGATTCCAAAATGGCAGTGGAGTACTTGACATGTTGTACTTAAACGCTCCCAAGGCAAAACTGAAACTACAACTAAAATACAAAAAAAAAAAAAAATTCTGAATAATCAAATGAAGACTTGCTGGAGAGAACCATTCTAACCAAGGTGAAAAGTGGACACCACTTGGAGACTGGTAGGAGGGACAGAGATGCAAAGGACTGGCTGGGCTCCCACAGGCATCAACTAAAATTCTGGGAGATATCTCAACTACTGGGGGTGCCACTGAGAATTCTGGGGTCTAAGCCCCAACCTGGGCCCCCCAGCAGAGAGCACCAGAACTGAGAAGGGTACCCACATGACATCTGGCTGTGAAAAGCAACAGGGTTGCTGCCTGCCAGGGAGAGAAGGCTGGAAATGCAGGCACCTTATTAAAGGGCAAACACACAAAATTCCCTGTGCAGCCACTTACCTTGTGCTCCAGCCGAGGAAGGGCAGAGTGGTCTGTAGCTGTGTGAGGAGAGCCCAGGGTTGGGGACTCTGGAGTTAGAGCTCAGAAGGCAGTCCCACCAGTTTCCTGTGCTGAGTCATTCCCTCATATGGCCATGACCGAGGACAACCTGGGCCCCCCAGCAGAACTTTACCATCCAGGCAGCTCTTTGCTGCAAGGGGTGGGAAGGGGATGAGGAGGGGAAAGAGAGGAAGCAATTGCCCACCCTATTGAAGAGCCTCTTCCCTTCCCTGTGTAGTTTCTGAGGCCCATCAGGAGACTGAAAATAACAACCAGTCTGCCGGCAGAAGCAATTGCCCCACACTGTTAGAAAACCTCTGGCCACACTCTGTTGTTGATAGCCTAAGGCTAATAAGACTAAATAACAGTCAGATTGCAGACAGAGGCAGGTCTCTGGAGACTTTGAGTCTTCGATCTAATTTGGGAACCCGGGGCTAGTGAAAGCAGACCATGATGCACATTTTGGTCCTTTCCAAAAGGCGCCCAGTCCCAGCAGAGGGAGCCACAAGTAGTGAATTGCTGATAGCTCCAAACAGGGTGCTCAGGCCAGTCACAAACAGCATGTGAGACTTTCCTGCACTAGAGATTGAGAGTCATAGCAGATCTACCTAATACATAGTCACAAACCCAAACATGAAGCCAAAATGGAGAGACAAAAAAGCCCCAAATGAAATAAAAAGAGGATTCTCTAAAAGAATAGCTAAATGAAATGAAGATGAGAAATTTATCAGATATAGAGTTTAGCATAATCACCAGCATGGGAAAAGATATTGCAACTATGAAAAAAGAACAGTTGGAAATAAAGAATGACATAGCAATAATAAAGAACAAATTGGAAGAGATATACAGTAGACTAGGGGAGGCAAAGGATTAGATCAGTGAATTAAAAGATAAGGCAGAGAAAGTCACTCAATCATGGAACCAAAAAGAAAAACAATTAAAAAAAACAGGAAGACAGCTTAAGGGAACTGAGGGACAATATGAAACCTAACAATATTCACAACACAGGAGAACCAAAAGGTGAAAAAAGTGAGCAAAGGATAGAAACCCCATTTAAAGAAATAATGTCAGAAAACTTCACTTACCTGGTGAAGGAAAAAGTCACACAAATTCAGAAGATACCAGGAGTCCCAAGCATAAAGAACCCAAACAGGCCCACTCCCAGACACATCATAAACAAATTGCCAAAAATTAAAGACCAAGATAGAATTTAAAGGCAGCAAGAGGAAAGCAAACTGTTACGTACAAAGGAGCTCCAATAAGGCTGACAACTGATTTCTCATCAGAAACTCTACAGGCCAGAAGGGAATGGCATGAAGTACTCAAGGTAAGGGAAAGCAAGTATTTGAGACCAAGATTACTATATCCAGCAAGGCTATCTTTCAAAATTGATAATGAATAAAGAGCTTTTCAGACAAAAAAAAAAAAGAAAGAAAGAAAAGAAAGAAAGAAAGAAAAAAGCTAACATAGTTTACCACCACCAAACCAGCACTACAAAAAAAAAAAAAAAAAAAAAAAAAATGCTAAAGAGACTGCGATAATGAGAATATATAGAGAGAAAAACATAGGCATAAAATGTAAATGATAAATAAGAACCTATCAACAGTAACTTTAATTGTATGCAGATTAAATGCTCCAATCAAAAGACATAGGGTAGCACAATGGATAAGAACACATGACCCAAATATATGCTGTCTACAAGAGACCCACCTCAGAACAAAAGATACACACAGGATGAGAGAGAAGGGATGAAAAACAAAACAAAACAAAAAAAAAAACTCCAGCAAATGAAAAAGAAAAAAAAAGGTGAGTTAGCAATACTCATATCTAAAAAAAATAGACTTCAACAATACAATCATAGTAGGAGAGTTTGTCTGGAAGATCTATCTGACTTCACCAGATAGATCTTCCAGACAAAAACTTAACTAGGCCCTTTAAAGGACACACTGGATCAGATGGATTTAATTGACATTTATAGAACATTTCACCTTGAAGCTGCAGAGTATACATTCTTCTCAAGTGCACATGAATCATTCACAAAGATAGACCACATGTTAGGAAACAAAACAAATCTCTTCAGGTTCAAGAAGACTGAAATCATATCAAGCATCTTCTCAGATCACAGTGGAATGAAATTAGAAATCAACTACAATATAAATTGTAGAGGGCCGCCTGGGAAGGCACATGGGCAATTTTCCTTAATTATTGCCAGCGGAACTCAAGGTGTAGGCAGAGCCACGCCCTGGGAACATGTTTCCCCAAGATGGGGGACATGTCAGCTGGGCCTTCATATCAGCCTATGTGTCGGCAGGGGTGGGACCAGGCATGCTAGGGCCTACTTAAGAATGCAAATAAGTTGGTGATAACTTCTTGGTATTGGGGTATAAAATAAATGCACTGGGAGAGGCCTCTCCAGCAGACAGGATGGCGACCCACACAACTCCCAGCTTAAAATCTATCTCTGTGTCTTCTCTTTTTATTTCTAATATTCCTCAACCCCGGGCCGCCTCCACTTAGAACCAGTTCGTTCATCTCCCCTTCCATTCAGGATGCGGAAAAGGGAGTTCACGCCATGTCTGGCCCCCGCCACATCAGGCCCCCCCACAATAAATATTCAAAAACATTGAAACACATGGAAGTTAAATAGCATGTTGTTAAACAATGAATGGGTTACCAATGAGATCAAAAAAGAAATCAAATACTTCCTAGAAACAAATGAAAATGAACACATAACAACCCAAAATTTCTGGGACACAGCAAAAGCAGTCCTGACAGGGAAGTACATAGCACTACAGGTCTAGCTAAAAAGTAAATAAATAAATAAATAAATAAATAATAAACTATTTAACCCTACAACTTAAAAAAATTAGAAAGAGAACAATAAGAAAAACCCAAAGTAGAAAGACGGAAATAGTAAAGATTAGAGCAGAAGTAAATGACATATAAACAATTTAAAAATACAAAAAAAAAATCTATGAAACCAAGAGCTGGTTCTTGAAAAATTAAACAAGATTGATGAACCTTTAACCAGACTCATCAAGAAACAGAGAGCACTCAAATAAATAAAATCAGAAACAAAGGTGGTGAAGTAACAACTGACCCCACAGAAATACAAAGGGTTGTTAAGAAAATACTGTGAACAACTATGCCAACAAGCTGGACAAATTTCTAGAAAAATACAATCTCCCAAAACTAAATCAAGAAGAATTAGAAAACCTGAATAGGCCAATAACAACTAATGAAATTGAGGCAGTAATCAAAACACTTTCAGCAAACAAAAGCCCTAGTCCAGAGGGCTTCACAGGGGAGTTTTAAGAAAAATTCCAAGAACTAACATCTTTCCTCAAACTATTCCAAAAACCAAGAGGAAGGAACACTTCCAACCTCTTTTTATGATGCCAGGATTATTCTAATTCCAAAACCAGATAAAGACACTGCAAAGAAAAAGAATTATAGGTCAATATCCCTGATGAGCATAGATGCTAAAAGCCTCAACAAAATATTAGCAAATAGGATTCATTGAGCAATATATTATTAAAAAGCTCATACACCATGACCAAGTGAGATTTATTCCAGAGATTCAAGGCTGGTACAATATCTGCAAATCAATAAACATGATACATTACATAAACAACTTGAGAGACAAAAATACATGATCATACCAATAGACACAGAAAAAGCATTCAACAAAATCCTACACCCATTTTTTGCCGGGACCGGTTTGGCTCAATGGATAGAGCATCGGCTTGGGGATTGAAGGGTCCTGGGTTCGATTCTGGTCAAGGGCATGTACCTTGGTTGCGGGCATATCCCCAGTAGGGGGTGTGCAAGAGGCAGCTGATGGATGACTCTCTCTCATCGATGTTTCTAACTCTCTATCTCTCTCCCTTTTTCTCTGTACAAAATCAATAAAATATATTAAAAAAAAATCCTACACCCATTTTTAATAAAAGATCTCAGCAAAGTGGGAATAGAGTGAGCATAGCTCAACATAATTAAGGTCATATATGACAAACCTAAAGATTAAGGCCATATATGACAAACCTACAGCCAACCTCATACTCAATAGGCAAAAACAAACCATTTTCCCTAAGAACAGGAACAAGACAGTGCTTTGACCACTCTTATTCAACATAGTACAGGAAGTCCTAGCCATAGTGATTAGACAAGAATAAAATATAAAAGGCATCCAAATTGGAAAGGAGGAAGTAAAATACTCATTATTTGCAAATGACATGATATTGTACATAGAAAACCCTAAAGATGCTATCAAAAAATGACTAGATTTCATAAGTGAATTTGGCAATGTAGTTGGATACAAAATTAACATCCAGAAATTGATGGCATTTTTATATACCAATAATGAACTCACAGAAAGAGAAACTAAACAAACAATCCCACTTACCATTGCACAGTTAGAAAAAACTTAACCGAGGATGTAAAAGACTTATACTCAGAAAATTATAGGACATTGAAAAAAGAAATCAAGTGGAAGAATATACCGCTTCATGGATTGGTAGAATCAACATATTTAAATTGTCCATACAACCCAAAGCAATCTATAGATTCAATGCAATGGCTATTAAAATACCAACAGCATATTTCACAGATCTAGAACAAATACTCAAAAACTTTGTAAGGCACTGAGGAATCACAACACCAGATATCAAGTTATCTACAAAGCCACTGTAATTAAAACAGCCTGTTACTGGTACAAGAACAGGCATTTGGATCAATGGAATAGAACAGAGACCCCAGAAATTGACTCGAGCCATTTTGTACAATGAATATATAATAAAGGAGGCAAATGCATACAATAGAGTCAAGACAATATCTTCAATAAATGGTGTTGGGAAAATTGGAGAGATACAATATATGCAAAAAAAAATGAAACTAAATCACCAACTTACACCATACACAAAAATAAAATCAAAATGAATACAAGACTTAAATGTAAGACATGAAACCATAAAAATCCTAGAAGAAACCACAGGCAGCAAAATCTCAGACATCTCTTGTAGCAATATGTTTGCAGGTACATCTTCTAAGGCAAAGGAAACTAGGGAGAAAATAAATAAATGGAACTAATCAAAATAAAAAGCTTTTGAACAGCAAAAGAAACCATCAACAAAATGAGAAGGGAGCCCACTGTATTGGAGATGATACATCTGTTGAAGGATTCATATCCAAAGTATATAAGAAGCTCATACAACTTTAACAAAAGGAAGACAAACAATCCAATTTAAAAATGGGAAAAGGACTTAAATAGATACTTCTCCAAAGAAGACATACAGATGGCCAAGAGACATGTGAAAAAATGCTCAAAGTCACTAATCCTTTGATCGATGCAAATCAAAACAACAATGAGGTACCATCTCACACCTGTCAGAATGCCTACCATCAACAAATCAACAAATGACAAGTGCTGTCAAGGATGTGGAGAAAAGGGAACCCTAGCACACTGCTGGTGGGAATGCAGACTGGTGCAACCATTATTGAAAACGGTATAGAGTTTCCTCAAAAAATTAAATATGGATCTGCCATTTGACCCAGTGATCCCACGTCTAGGAATATATCCTAAAAAACCTGAAACACCAATCAGAAAGTATGTATGCACCCCTATAGCAGCACAATTTACAATGGCTAATATCTGGAAACAGCCCAAGTGCCCATCAGTAGCTGAGTGGATAAAAAGCTGTGGTACATTTATAACATCGAATACTATGCAGAAGTAACAAAGAAGGATCTCTTACCCTTTGAGACAGCATTGAGGGACCTGGAAAGTATTATGCTGAGTGAAATAAGTCAGTCAGAGAAAGGCAAGTATCACATGATCTCACTCATATGTGGAAATTAAGTAACAAAATAAACTGATGAATGGAGTGGATCCAGAGACATGGAAGCATAAAACAGGAATCTCATAGGGAAGACCAGGGAGGATTTGTGAGTGAGAGGTGATCAACCAAAGAACTTGTTGTGTGCAAATATGCATGACCCATGGGCACAGACAATAGGGTGCTGAAGGCCTGGGGCGAGGAGAGGGGCTGAAGAGGGACTAGAGGGAGTCAATGGGGGAGAAAGGGAACATATGTAATACTTTTAACAATAAAGATTTAAATTTTAAAGAGTGGTAACTATCTAAGTAAATGTAATACGTGATGCTTCTCCTCCTGAGTTTTTGTTTTGTTTTATTTTGTTTTTTGGTTAATCCTCACCAGATATTTTTTCCATTGATTTGTAGAGAGAGTGAAAGAGAGATATAAAAACATTGATGTCAGAGAGACACATTGATTGCACATGCCTGACTGGGGCCAGGTTTAGACCTGCAACACAGCTATGTGCCCTTGTCTGGGAATGGAACCCCAGCCCTTCAGTGCACAGGCTGACACTCTAACCACTGAGCATACTTGCCAGGACTCCTCTTGAATTAAAAAAAAAAAAAATGTTAGAGGTTGAAAAATAACAGTGACAACTTTTTATGTGTATCCAGTGCATTTATAATAGATAGCTTATATAAGAAAAAGCTAGTATGCAAATAGACTGAACGGTGGAACAACCAGAACAATCGAACAACTGGTCACTATGATGTGCGCTAACCACCAGGGGGGGTGTGTGGAACTTGATGGCATTGGTCACAGCGGGATGGTGGAGCAGATGAGCAGAGGGGCCAGACCAAGATAGAGCGAGCTTCTGGCGGTAACTGAAAATTATTTGCTCCTACGTTCCACCGTCCCGCCTGGTGCTTGCACCTGCTGCCAGTGCCAGCCCTGCTCACACCCACTGCTGGCACTGGAGCCGCCGCTTTCACCAGTGCCGGTCCTGATCACTTGGCGCCATCAGTGGGTGCCAGTGGCAGCTGCTAGTCTTGATTGCCCCTGAGGGCTTCTTCACCTCCCCCTGCTCCTGAGGGGCAATTGGGGCAGCAGCCGCCACTCAAACCCACTGACAGAGCCAGCCCTGCTCGCACCTGCTGCTGGCACCAGTCCCAATCACTCTACACTGTCAGTAGGTGTGAGTGGGGCTGGTGCTATCATTGTGTGGGAATGGCAGCAGTGGGAGCAGTGCTCCTGGAAGATAGGGTCCAGAGGCCATAGCAGGAGGGGCTGGGTGGGGGCATGGAAGATGGACCAAGACCCACCCTGTGCTGACCGCAGCCTCACAGCCCACAGTTCCTTTCACATGCACAAATTTGTGCACTGGGCCCCCAAGTGTGTGTGTGTGTGTGTGTGTGTGTGTGTATGGCAAATATGCTAAATGTCTGTCTAACTGGTAGCTATGATGCACGATGACCACCAGGGGACAGATGCTCAACACAGGAACTGCCAAGCTGCAGTGACTTGGCAATGGCGATTTTTGGGTGACTCACCCCAAAACTAGAGAGGAGGGAGTCCAATTCCTTGCAGGCCAGTGCAATTCCACCTTCAGCAGTGGGTTATGCTGCGTGGACACTGCCAGCCCCAAATCTGGCTCACTGCACACTTGCATTTGCATTTCACACCCTGTACGACAGCAACTCTCACACTCTGGGATCCCTCGGGGATGTCTGAGAGCTGGTTTTGGCCTGATCCCTGCAGGCCAGGCCAAGGGACCCTGCTCACTCCACAGACACCCTCTAGCCACAGCATCACCCCAGGTGCGTCCGGCTGGGGAGAGACCGAGGGAGGTTGGCTCCAGGGCATGTCCAGCCCATCTGGCCCAGTCCCACCCCGCTGGCCACCTTCTAATTAATTTTTTTCAATGTGCAGGAATCCATGCACCGGGTCACTAGTAATGTATAAAACAACTGACAAGGGGGCAGGGGTAAGGAAACCCAGACAATCTTCTGAAGTCTGAGCATGTCCCCTGTTTAATAATGACTCACCAACATATTCTACTGCATTCTGCTGCAGGCACGCTGTGCCCCATCCCTAGCTCCATGCTGGGAAACTGAGGAACCCACAGGCTGGTCTGTGAAGGCTCAGAGCTCCAGCCCTGATGCGTGCCCACATCCTCCCTGAGGGAGTAAAGCCAGGTGCCTCCTGACTGGGAGCCAAGGTTTTGGAGGGCACTGGCGTTTGCCTCTCCCTTCTGCTAAGCACCTTCCCCTAAAAGCAAGTGCGCAGAGCCCTGTCATCACAGGTAGGGCGGGAAGCAGTCGTTTTGTTTTCGTTTTGTTTTCGTTTTGTAGATTCTTGGTCAGAAAGCCTTTCCATCTCCCACCCCACATCTCAGATTGATTGATGAGCAGAACATATATTGGTACAGCACACACACGTGTGTGCACACACACACATGCACATACATGTATGTGTACATACATGTGTGTACGAGTGTAGGTGTATGCACACATATGTATACGTGTACATACAAGCATGCACATTCAGAGAGACACACTTACATACACTCTCGCGGCTTGCTGACCCTCATTAGTGTCTCAGAGGCTAATATTACTAGCGTGACCATCTGGTCCCCGGGGCCCTGGGACCAAAGTGTTGCACTCACAGCCAGAGCCCGCCTCTCTCTCCCGGGAATGTTCTCGCTGAGCCAGCACCAGCAATAAATGATCTGGTTTGCAAGCTGTCTCTTTGCTCTGGGACCATAAGAAGCAAAGGGCTGAGCTGTCCCTGGCCTCCCAGCAAGCAGCTGCCCAAGGCTGTGATTCCTCCCTCTCTGTCATTAAAAGGCGATTGAAAGTGAGCCAGGGAGAGTGAGGGCCCTTGGACGCCCTGGCGAAGGGCAGCTGGCGGCCGAAGGCCTGTGCTGAGGGAATGGGAGGAAAGAAACATTTGCAGATAAAAAAAATGGCCATAACAACGGTAACAGCAGCTGCAGCCACAATCACACAGCTATTTAGGGATGTTTGTGAGTTGTGCGCTCTGTGTTGAGGCCACAGGTTCATGACCCCTTTGGTCCTATGAGACCTGTTTGCAGTGGGAGAATCCGGCTGATGTCTAGTGAGTTCCAATGGTAAGGCAGCAGCTAGGAGGTGAGTTTGGCTTTCCCCGACTCTAAAGCTTATGCTCAACACTGCTGTGTTTCTACCTGTGGAGCCTGCCGAGGTCAGAGAGTCATCTACACTCCTTCCATTTCCTGCTCGCCATCAGCTTGCATTGCTCCCCTTCAGCAGGGGACAAGGGGAGGCTCGTGTCCTCTCCACCATTCCTGCCACTGGGATTCCAGGGCCACCCTAGGGTTCCACAGATGCCATCCAGAGCAAGCTCCCAGTAGGTGGGGATGCACAGGGAAGGGGACTCCAGGCAGGGGGCAGCTGCAGGGACAAGTTGGGGCAGAGACTGGTGGGCCACACTGACACCCACGATTCACACCAGGAAATGTTAGCAGAATTGCCCATACTTACAGACTCAGCTACACCTCACGTTGCAACCAGGAAGCTGAGGGGAACTTTTTTAAATCAGCAAAATGTCCGGGAATAGCGCAGTGAGTGAGAACAGGTTCAGTCCGCACACGGCTGCCCCCGCCTTTCCCTCTGCTCCCAGGAACTCACCGGGCGAGACTCTGGGCTCTCACCTGGAATCGAGGATAGGTACCCACTCAGCTCGGTGGATGTTGTGAGGAGTCGATAAAAAGGATATAAAATGCCCTGGCCAGGTGGCTCAGTAGGTTGAGTGATGTCCCATACACCGCTTTGGCCCTGGTCAAAACGTTGCAGGTTTGATCCCTGGTCAGAGTGCACATGGGAGGCAACTGATGGATGTTTCTTTCTCTTCTCTGTCTCTGTCTTTCTGTCTCTCTGTCTGTCTGTCTCTCTCTCTTTCTTGCTCTCTTTCTCAAAAAAAAAAAAAATCAATAAAAACATAGCCTCGGGTGAGGATCTTTGAAAAGTGCACGTAAGGTGTCCAGCACAGGAAGTGGGCGCGTGTGCAGCACCGTGAACGCCGGTGGCCCTTTGGCACCTTCCCCTTCCCTCCTGTTGCGGGCCGGGGAGACACAGCCAGGTGTCTGCTCCCTGAGGAGGGCGGCCCCAGCGAACTAGTTCACTGTAAGCGTGCACAGCCGAGCCGAGCCCACAGGCCGCAGCTGCTTGCTGAGGGGGCTGAGGAGGGCGGTGAGGCCTGCAGAGTCCGTGACGCCCTCAGCCCTCCCTGCCGGTGCCCCGGTGGAATGAAAGCCGCCTACCCCTGTGCAGGGGAGAGAGCTGAGGCCCAGGGAACAGCTAGCTCAAGGTCCGCTAACAAAGGAATGGAGAGGTGGGCACAGGACTGACTTTACTGATGCCAGCCGAGTCCGCCCACCTCATCCCGTTGCCCAGTGACCCCGTTTGTGTAAGGGAGACATATCTGTTAAGACTCTTTCAGTTGCAAGTGATAAAACCCAACCTGGACTGGCTCGAGTTTGAAAGAGAAGCCCTTGGTGTGCATTCAGTGGAGTCCAGGAGGCCTGTCAGCAGGACCAGCCGGGCTCTGGTGATGAACTGGGACACGGCTCGGAGGCAGCCCCTGGCCCTCCTCCCTCTACCACCTCCCCCACCCCGGTCAGGACACCCAGGAGAGGGAGAGAGGCAGCTCCCTGAGATTCAAAAGAAGACAGAATTCGATCTCATTGCTTCTGAGCACTTCCTAAGTCATGTGTCCTTCCCTGGGCCAATCATCATCGCTGGGGGGGTGTGGCTTTGACTGACAGGCTGGGTGGATGGTCAGGGTCAGTTCCGAGGAATGAGGTCTTCCTTGCACCTGGCTTCTGGGCAGGCCCCACCGAGAGGCAGCAGCCTTCACTGTTTCTCTGAATCGCTCCTCATCCTCTTGGCTCCGCTGCTCTTTCTCGCTGGGGACTAAGGAGACCTCAGGGGAGTATTGCCCCAACACTCCCACCAAGGCCGCCTGCTGAGAGAGCAAGCGAGAGCAGAGGGTGTAGCCCCTCCTTCCTCCCTTCCATTCGCGGGCGCCTTTGGCCCAGGCCACGTGGCTGGAAAGTGGAGCCCCAAGGATGCCGGTGAGAGCAAAGGAAATGGATCTGAGAGCAGGCGGGCAGGTGGGCAGCCCGGCAGGGTGGGGTGTGGGTGAGTGGGTCCCCAAAATAAACTGGGGCCCAGTCTAGAGCCAGAAAGCCTGGGCATGGCCTCCTGGTCACTCAGAGGCTGGAGCCGGCGGGAAGGTCCCGGAGCAGGTCCACTGGTGCCCAGACAGTCAGGGCTCAGGGAGCCCCAACCTCCAGTGCCGCCAGGGGCGGAAGACTCCCCTCCAAAGCCACTTCCGGGTCACACCCTGAGGTGCCACTTGGGAGCCAAGCGGCCTGAACACCACCAAAGATGCAGCTGGCCTTGGCGTCCATCCTGTGGCTGGTCCCATCAGGTTCTGCGCCTCCCCCCCCCCCCCCCCTCGCTGCGGGAGATGATTGAAAGAATGGCAGCAAAGGGTTTCGGTTTGTAGCCTGTTTTACTGAAGAAAGGGCACGGAGCCTCATGATCATCACTCTGCTGCCAGTGTGGCGACTCCAGCCCACCTCGGAGTCTGACCTGACGCCCTGGGGCCTCACAGACCGGTCATGTGGCTCCCACCTCCGGGCAGCAGAGTGAGCCTGGCCCTGTGGCTGGGCCTCTCCAGCTCCTCTGAGCTCCAGCTCACCGTGCACGCACGTCAGAAAAGCAGCCACGTCCATCAGCGGGGATCTCTGTGGTGTGCCCCTGTGCCCTGCCTCCCTTCGTCCCTGCAGCCAGGGCACAGGGCTGAGTCGCCATCATGAAAGTCCCCAGGGAGGGTCCTCGCAGTCCAGAGCACAGGCCTGGCCCCGAAGGCCCAGGGTCCAGCTCCCTCTGCCACCTCCCAGTAAGGGGCAGACTAGGAGACAGCAGGGCCCCCACTTCCTCTGCAGCTGGTGGGGATTCCTGCTGCGCTGGGGGCCACTGAGATGATGGCCACAAGCTCGTGGCTCGGAGCCTCAGCAGAGAGCCATCCATCCCAACAGACTTGTCCAGGGAGGTCCCAAGAGCCACCTGTGCTGCAGTTAGGCAACCTCGTCACCAGAGTGCACGATGGCAGACGTGAGTGCCCCCTGGCTGCGGCCCTGCTCCCAGGTACAAAGTGGCCTCAGGACAGCAGAAGCGCCAGCCAAGCCTTGAGGCTGGTCCCTGGCCGATCCGTCTCAGGACACACAGCCTTTCTCATTTTATTTGGTTACAGGCATTGTGAGAGCACAGTACCGCCACCCAGGTCACCTGGCATATACAAGAGCTGCATGTTCTAATGGAAGGTTCCTCAGGCCACCTCTGCTCAGCCCAGTGCTATTGGTTATTGAGTGAGAGTCTCCTGTGAAGCCGCTGGGAGCACTGACTCTCCCTCCCTGTGCACCCCCAGCCACACCACCTTCACACCAGCTCTTGCTGGACAGGCTGGGCTGGGCGGCCCTAAGGATGGATCCCCTTTATTTTTATTTTACTTTTGGCTTTTTTCTTTTTTTTTTGTCTAAAGTTTTACATGTCTCCTTTTTCCCCAGTTGACACCCCCCACACATACGCCTAGCCATTCCCACCCCGGCAAGTGGATCCCCTTTTAAGAAGGCACCCACTCCGGGTGTCCCCATGGACTGCAGCGGGGAGGCCAGCATAACTGAATAAGCATGCTGACCATGGTCACTAACAGGATGACCCCGCCAAGGACCAGCTCTCCCTGTGCCCCTTCCCTCTCGTCACCATGGAGCCCCTCAAAGGTGAATGGCAAAGTGCCCACTGCTGGGGAGCGGAGTGAGGGTGGTGCCGGGCACTGGCTTCACCTGAGAAGGGTCCCTGAGGGGACATTACCTGTCTCATCCTGGCCCAGAGGGGAATGTCGTTGGATGGGAGACTTGGAACTGGAAGAAGGACAGCACCTGGGTGAGCAGGGAGTGGCCATCACCGTGCCAGAACCTGCTGTGTCCCAAGCCCTACAGAGACACCAGGTTCCAGAGATGGGCAAACATCAGGGATCCCCTGACCGTGCCCAGGTGTCCCCAGTCTGCCCTCACATGCAGAATAGCTGTGTTCCCCAGGCCTCGTGGCTGAGCCTGAAGAGCCTGAGAGACTTTCCCCCCCTCCTATCCTGACAGTCCATTCGGTGCCCGCAACCTTGGCGCTCGGCTTCTACCCTCGGCCGCCCCTGGACGAGGGCGACTATTAAAATCACAAGTGCTCTCCTCCAACTCCACCTCCCAACTTCATTTCAAGGTGGTTGTGACATCAATAAGGTCAGGCAGGACGAGCAGGTTGCAGGATGGGCAGCTCCCCAAGGGACACTCCTCACAGGCACCTTCCCAGCTCAGTGTCGAAATAGGCCTCCCTTTGAGAGGAAGGGCCTGGACTGTGGGACATAGAGTCCTCCGCCGCGGTGCCCGTGTGAGTTCACTCCAGGAGAGCAGGCTTCTCATCTCAGCTTAGCAGGGGACACAGATAGGTCATTTAGTACCCCTCACTTTTCTCGGCTCTAAAGTGAGGTATCAGGAAAGTCTCAAAGAGTCTATTGCCAGATCTCCTATCATATTATTATTGAAAGAAAAAACTTAATAAGATGATAGTTAAATAACTTATTTCTTCCATGTATCTGTTTTTTAAATATATTTTTATTGATTTCAATGAGGAAGAGAAAGAGAGATAGAAACATCAATGATGACAGAGAATCATTGATCAACTGTCTCCTGCATGCCCCACATTGGGGATCGAGCCTGCAACCTGGGCATGTGCCCTGACTGAAAATCAGACTGTGACCACCAGGTTCATAGGTAGGCCAAAGCTCAATCACTGAGCCATGCTGGCCAGGCACATGTATCTATTAACATGTCATTATCAACTGTTTATTTGAAAAATAACTAATCCTTAGAAAAATAGAGCAACCAAGATGGCAGCATAGGTAAATACCTAAACTGTTGCTTAGCACAACAATTTCAAAACTACAACTAAAAGACAAAATGGACATCATCCAGAACCACAGGAAAGCTGGCTGAGTGGAAATTCTACAACTAGAAAGAAGGAGAAAAGCACATTGAGACTCAGAGAAGCTGCAGAAGGCAGAGGTACTGAGAAGCTCATGCATAGAGAGGGCGGACAATTGAGTGTGTGGCTACTTTTCTCAAACAGGAGGAAGACAAAAACTCCCAACCGCACTGAACTCTAGTACCAGGCGAGACTCTGGGAACCCACTCATTCAGGGAAAAACTGGACTGTCTGGCAGCAGGTGAAACTCAAGGATGGATTTCTCTCAAAGGTTCTTGCAGTGATTACTGTGGGACACTAAGACCCAGGGGCTTCTTAGGGCAGGGCTGACAGGGAAACCAATGCTGTCTGCTCTGCCCTGATACTCCACCCCATTCAAGCTGAGCACAGAGGCTTTTGCAAGTCTTATTCCATAAGGGTGTCTCCAGCACAGAAGTTCTCCCAGTATAGACACAGCTGTTCCTCACAGCCAGTTGGCCTGGAGGTCATCCTCCCAATGATACCAACAACAATCAAGGCTTAACTACAACAAGACTGTTCACACAGCCCACAAAGGGGTGCACCAAGAGTGTCTACCTCAGGTAACTGGGGAGGCTGAGCCACTGGGCCCTATAGGACACCTAGCACACAAAACCACTCTATCAACTCAGGGAAGCAGCCAAAATGTGTAGGCAGATGACAAATGAAAGAAATGGAGGCAAGCAAACGACTAGATATAGAGTTCAAAACCACAGTTATAAGGTTTTTCAAGAATTTTCTAGAAAAGGCTGATAAATTTAGTGAGACCCTCGAGAATATAAAAAAGGACAGGACCAACTAAAAATTAAGCATAAACTGACTGAAATAAAAAAACATATATACAGAGATCTAACAGCAGACTTGAGAATAGTAAGAATCAAGTCAAGAATTTGAAATACAAAGAAGCAAAAAACACTCAACCAGAAAGTAAAAAGAAAAAAGAATCCAAAAATATAAAGATAGTGTAAGGAGACTCTGGGACAACTTCAAGTGTACCAAAATCAGAATTATGGGTGTTCCAGAAGAAGAGAGAGAGCAAGATACTGAAAGCCTACTTGAAGAAATAGCCCAAGTCCAGGAAGCGTAGAAAACCCTAAACAAAAGGAATCCAAAGAGGACCACACCAAGACACATCATAATTAAAATTCCAAGAGCAAAAGACAAAGAGAGAATATTAAAATCAGCAAGAGAAAAACAGTTAGTTACCTATAAGGGAGCACCCATATGACTGTCAGCTGATTTCTCAACACAAACTATGCAAGCTAGATGGGAGTGGCAAGAAATATTCAAAGTAATAAATAGCAAGAACCTACAACCAAGATTACTCTACCCAGCAAAGCTATCATTCAGAATTGAAGGTCATACAAAGAGCTTCACAGATAAGAAAAAGTTAAAGTTTATCACCACCAAACCAGTATTATATGAAATGCTGAAAGGTATTTTCTAGGAAGAGGAGGAAGAAGGTAAAGATAAAAATTATGAACAACAAATACATATCTATCAACAAGTGAATCTAAAAATCAAGTGAATAAAAAATCTGATGAACAGAATAAACTGGTGAATATAATAGAATCAGGGACATAGAAAGGGAGTGAACTGACAATTCTCAGGGAGGGGAAAAGTGTGAGGGGGGAGGTGCGGGAAGAGACTGGACAAAAATCATACATCTATGAATGAGGACAGTGGGGAGGGGTAAGGATAGAGGGTGGAGTGGGAACTAGGTGGAGGGGAGCTATGGGGGGGAAAGGAGGAACAATTGCAATAATCTGGACAATACAGGTTTATTAAATTAAGAAAAATAAAGTAACACAGAATTGCTGGGCTCTGGTATATCTTAACATGGACTTTAGATAAAATATTAAAAATTTAAAATCAATGCACAGGTAGGAACATTAGGTTTAAATGACTAATAACTTAAAACAACTTGTTGCCTTTGGATAAGTTATACTTATTAAATGGAATTATTTGCAATCCATTGCAGATAGACAGCCATTGACATTAGTTTAAGATCTGGAACCTAAAATAACACAAAGGATAAGAAAGTCTAAATGAGCAGACCTTCAAAACTCTGGTCCCCCGCGGGCTCTGCCACACTGGGTGCTCCCCCCTCCCGGCTGTTCTTATAACTAATTCCTGCTCACCCTCTGAGCAGACCACGTGTGCAGACCTAGCGTGGCACCGGTGAATATCTACCCTGTTTCCCCAAAAATAAGACAGTGTCTTATATTAATTTTTGCTCCCAAAGATGCGCTATGTCTTATTTTCAGGGGATGTCTTATTTTTTCCATGAAGAAGAATACGGTACGCATTTATTGTTAAATGAAAATAAGGGAAATTTATTACCTGTATATGGTATGATAGTACAGTAGTTGTCAACACAAACCAGACAAACTGTGAATCCTACAGTATCAAGAATTTACTCATTTATTCAATGACAATCATGTCATCATCTTCTGGAACATCATCATAACAATCCAATTCCTGAATTTCCTGGTGAATTTCTTGTGACTCCATTTCTTTCAGAATCAGTGGACCAAATCTCTCATGGTTAGCCTGGGGGGGGGGGGGGAGCTTATTTTCCGGGGTATGCCTTTTATTTCACTCAGAAGGAAACCTGTAAGTAGGTCTTATTTTTGGAGGATGTCTTATTTTCGGGGAAACACGGTAGGTGCATTCCTTAAAAAAAAAAAACATCAATGACATGAATGACACAATAACAAAATGTAACATCTAGCGAGTGGCCAGAGCTGCTTCATATTCACGATGGGAGACTCCGAATCCTATTGTAATGGCTACCAGGGAAGGCACAATCCTAGGCATCAACCCGATAAAAACCCACGTGCTGCCTCGTTCATAGAGCTAGGAGAGACTCTGAGGGGGAAACACTCGCAAAAGCACTTGGTGAGCTATGACCGCTGCCCACCCCATGGTGAAATAGCCCTTCCCCAGAGAATGTTCCAGAACACCTCTGCAGTAGGTCCTAGAACACAGCAGTACCCCAGGTAGCCAAGTTTTTGCATAGATCACATTCCAGCAAGTAGAAATTAGTAGAAATGAACTGCAATATGTTTTACTTCTCTCCACAAACATTCACAGGGATTCTGTTAGAAACCCAAGGTACCCCTTCTCCAAATGTCCTCTTTCCAGTTAGTATATACCCTCCGTATTTCTCACTTGCCAAACCCCAAAATACATCTTCTGACCCACAGAGTCCCCCTCCCTGCCTCCATCTGCCTCATTATGCACTCTCTCCAGTCTCTGCAACATTCCTGTGTGACCGCAGCCGGATTCCACCTGACACAGGAAACCGGGGCCTGTCCAGGCAGCCCCAGCTCCTTCATTGTCCTGCCGCTGAGTCCTGACTTCTCAGCCCCTCTCCGGAGCCATGGGGAGGGGAAGAGTCTGGGCCAGAAGGTCACAGTCATCTTTAGTGGGTGAAGGTCTACCAAGGAGGGACTCTGAGAGGGCTCAACCCCAACTAGTCACACCTCGTCACCAGCCCTCCTCACTCCACACGTGCTCTCTGCAGCCCTCGCCCTGCTGCCACCCAGGCACCCGGAGGACAGGGGCCCACACCGCCGTCTGCCCGGCCGGCCCAGCTCTGCTCTGGAGCCACGGCTGCCACTGCCTCTGTCAGCTCACCACGGCAGGCTGTCGGGTGGGGCCGGTGTCTGCGGGCAGGTCACGGGGGCACCTCTGCCTCCACCTGGTGGAGTTCCAGGCCAGGAGCATCCCCCACCGGCTTCCTTTTCATTTACTTTAACAGCCACAGACATTCTCTAGTTTCTCGAAGACTTCCATTTGATTAGGGAAGAGGAACAAGAAAGATGGCTTCTCCCAGGACTCCAGCACCCATACAGGTTAGTGAGCTTGGCCCTTGGAGTCAGACAGACATGTGTTCAGT